>NC_045552.1:2964900-2969900 GCF_009769535.1 Thamnophis elegans
AGAGGGGGGGGGTAGATAGGTAGGTAGGTAGATAGGTAGGTAGATATAATAGATAATAGATAGATGGATAGATAGATAGATAGATAGATAGATAGATAGATAGATAGATAGATAGATAGATATAGAAAGGTAGGTAGATATAATAGATAATGGATAGATGGATAGATGGATAGATGGATAGATGGATAGATGGATAGATAGATAGATAGATAGATAGATAGATAGATAGATAGATAGATAGATAGATAGATAGATAGATATAGAAAGGTAGGTAGATATAATAGATAATGGATAGATGGATAGATGGATAGATGGATAGATGGATAGATAGATAGATAGATAGATAGATAGATAGATAGATAGATAGATAGATATAGAAAGGTAGGTAGATATAATAGATAATGGATAGATGGATAAATGATTGATGATTGAAAGAAAGAAAGATAGATAGATAGGTGAAAGATAGAAAGAGAAAGATAGATAGATTAATAAAAAGATGATAGATGATAGATAGAAAGATGGATGGATGAATAGATAGATAGATAGAGATGATAGAAAGAAAAGATAGATAGATAGATAGATAGATATAGATGAAAGATAGAAAAAAAAGAAAACAGGAAAGAAAGAAAGAAAGCAAGATAGATAGATAGATAGATAGATAGATAGATAGATAGATAGATAGATAGATAGATAGATAGATAGATCCAGGTGTATTTGCAAGTTGTAGCTTTTTATATGGCTTTATAGGTTAGCCCCATTTGTTTAGTGACGGTTCGCTGTTACGACAGCACTGAAAAAAGTGACTAATGACTACTTAACACACCTCCTGGCAACTATCGTAATAACATGCCAGTTGCCAAATGCCTAAAATTTGATCACATAACTGGAGATACGGTGATGGTCATAACTATGAGACCACATCATAAGTGCGAGGACTATCACAGCTCACCCACCCCCACCCCACCCAGTGCTGTTGGTAACTTCGAACAGTCCCTAAGCGAATGGTCGTTAAACCGAGGACTACCTAGATTGGGGTTTATTCGGATTGTGTTTCGAATCTCCTGCCGCTCCGTTTCTCGTGTCCCGAGAATCTTTTGCTTGCAGTCAAGGTGGAATCATGAAGGAGGAGGCTCTGCATATCAAAATTAGCATTTGCTAATCGGGGGGGGGGAGGGGGACGGGGTGGGGAGAGATGGGGAACCATGTTAATAAGTCCTCCCTTTCTCCCTTGGCGCCGGGTGGATATTATTTATTATTTGGCCCAGGAAAGAATTTGCAAACCAAATGTTAGCAAAACAACATTGCTTTTCATGTAAAATGTACCCGATAATGCATGCAGGAGGCCTCTAAAAGCATCACACAAACAGTGAGCATTCTATTAATTGTTTAAGTCCTTTGCAAAGTGCAAAGAAGAGCAACTAGGATGATTAAAGGCCTGGAGGCTGAAATATATGAAGGAATCAGTGGTGGGTTTCAAAAAAAATTGGAACCTACTCTGTGGGTGTGGCCTCCTTTGTGGGAGTGGCTTGCCAGCCATGTGACCTGGTGGGAGTGGCTTGCCGGCCATGTGTTTTCTTTCTCTCTCTCTCTCCTTTTGTCTCTCTGTCCTTTTTTTCTTTCATCTCTCTCTCACTCTTTTTTCTTTATTTATTTATTTCTTCCTTTCTTTCTCTTTCTCTCTCTCTCTCTCTCCCCTTCCTTTTGTCTCTCTGTCCCTTTTTTCTTTTTTTCTTTCATCTCTCTCTCTCACTCTTTTTTCTTTATTTCTTTCTTTCTTCTTTTCTTTCTCTCTCTCTCTCTCTCTCTCTCTCTCTCCCCTTCCTTTTGTCTCTCTGTCCCTTTTTTCTTTTTTTCTTTCATCTCTCTCTCACTCTTTTTCTTTCTTTTTTCTTTATTTATTTCTTCCTTTCTTTCTCTTTCTCTCTCTCTCTGTGTCAGTCTGTCTGTCTGTCTGTCTGTCTCTCTGTGTGTGTCTGTCTGTCTGTCAGTGGTGGGTTTCAAAAAATTTTGGCACCTCTTCTCTAGGTGTGGCCTGCTTTCCAGGTCCACTGGTGGAACCTCTTCTAACCGGTTCTACCGAATAGGTGCAAACTGGTAGGAACCCACCTCTGGAAGGAATCCATTGCAGGAATTGGGTTTGGCCAGTCTACAGAAAAGAAGGACTGGGGGGTATCATTTTATTCATTCATTCATTCATTCATCAAACAAGGACAGGGAAACAAGTATGAAAACACATGGAAAAAATGTGACGGATAAATGGATATAAATAAGCAAAACACGGACATAAACACATCAAAGAAGTACCTATAAGCAGGAGGGACAGGAGGCCAGGGACGGAAGGCACGCTGGTGGGCTTCTGTAGGCCCCCTTAACATGATGGAAGTCTTCCAGTGTTGTAGGGGCTGCCCCAAAGAAGACGGGGGGGGGGGTTCAACTTATTTTCCAAAGCACCAGAAGGCCAGACAAGAAACAATGGGTGGAAACTAATCAAAGAGAGAGGCTACCTGGAATGAAGGAGAAACTTCCGAACGGTGAGGACAATTAACCAGCGGGACTACTTGCTACCAGAAGTTGTGGATGCTCCAACACTGGAAGTTTTTAAAAAAGAGACTGGACAGCCACCTGTCTGAAAAGGTTTAGGATCTCCTGCTTGAGCAGGGGGCTAGACTAGAAGACTTCCAAGGTCCCTTCCAGTTCTACTCTGATTAACTGATCGAAAGGCGGAATACAGTATAGCCTTATTGAAACGAATCAATTGTATTGAATATTTGCGACCAATTTTGGTCACCGCGCTACAAAAAAAAAAGATATTAAGAGCTTGGAAAAAGGGCAGAGAGGAGCCACTAGGAGGATTAAAGGCCTGGAGACTAAAACAGCCAAGGTGGCGCAGTGGGTAGAGTGCAGTACTGCAGGCTACTTCAGCTGACTGCTAGCTGCAGTTCGGCGGTTCAAATCTCACCGGCTCAAGGTTGACTCAGCCTTCCATCCTTCCGAGGTGGGTAAAATGAGGACCCAGGATTGTTGTCGGGGGCAATATGCTGACTCTGTAAACCACTTAGAGAGGGCTGAAAGCCCTATGAAGCGGTATATAAGTCTATTGCTATAAAACATACGAAGGACGGTTGCAGGAACTGGGCATGGCTGGTCTTCAGAAAAGAAGGACTGGGGAGAGGGGGGGGAACGTGATCGCAGGATTCCAGTATTTGAGGGTCAAATTATTCTGCAAAGCACCGGAGGGCAGGATGAGAAGCAATGGATGGAAACTAACCAAGGAGAGAAGCAAATTTCCTAACAGGGAGGACAATTAGCCAGCGGAACAGCTTGCCACCAGAAGGCTTCATCCTTGGAGGTTTTTAAGAAGAGGCTGGGCAGCCACATCTGAAATGGTTAAGGGTCTCCTGCTTGAGCAGGGGGCTGGACTAGAAGGCCTCCAAGGTCCCTTCCGGCTCTATTCCGGCTTGAGAGACCGCGTACTGCCAATTACCTCCACACGACCTATTAGATCTCACCGGTTAGGCCTCCTCCGAGTCCCATCTGCCGGTCAATGCCGACTGGCAACTACGCGGAGGAGAGCCTTCTCGGTGGCAGCTCCGACCCTATGGAACGATCTCCCCGTGGAGATTCGTACCCTCACCACCCTCCAGACTTTCCGCACAGCCCTTAGAATCTGGCTATCCCGTCAGGCCTGGGGCTAAAGACTGTAACCCACCCGAATGGTATGAATGTTGTGCTTTTAATTATGTATTGTTTTTACGTGACAAATGTTTGTTTCCCCCCCCCCTCTTTGAGTTGTAAGCCGCCCTGAGTCCCCCCAGGGAAAAGGGCGGCATATAAATAAACTTTCATAACTCATAACTCATATTCCATTCTACCATCCCCTGCTGCCGGCCTTGGGGGTCAACCACCACCACCAAGCTTCCCCTGGGTGAAATAGCCCCCCCTCCTCCAGCTTTGGAGACCCCTGCAATCCATGTTTGCAGCCAAGCCACAAGCTTAACTGATTTGCTGACACCCGGCCTCTTCCCCGGCCTCCCCCCCCCCCTTAAATGGTGATTTATGAATGTTGTCTACCACAAAAGGACGCCCGTCTCTGGAGAAATCACCAGAGTGAATTAAACTCCCCCCCCCCACCCCTCCAGCAATGTAGCCCACAATCTAATGTCATCCAAGGGATTAATTAGTGACTGTTGATTAAATCCTTCTTTAACCCTTTCCCTGCTGGGATTCAGCCGGCCGAGAGGAATAGAATAGAAAAGGGGGGGGAGGAGGGGGGGTTGGCTGCTCCCTCCAGGGACAGATGTGGGGAGGAGAGGAGGTGTCCCCCAAAAAATGATTGGAGCCCCGCCCCCTTTTGATCTGGGACACGGTGCACGCCAAGGGGAGGGGGTGGGTGGGCAGGAGGCGCCATCCTGACTTTTTCGACTTTCCCTGACGTCTGTAGAGATTCTTGTTGTGGCTTTCTTTTGCTCTTCCTGCCCCATGTGGTGTCCCCCCCCCCCCCAGAATAGAAGAGGCATTTATTTCATTTTCTGAGCTCATAACCCCCCCCCCCCCAAAAAAAAACTTAGGCAATAAGCACCTGTCTAGAATAAAGCGTGGCTGATAGCTGCATTCACACAGTGCTTGAAACCTGTTTTTTTTTTTTTAAATCAAACAGCCTGTTCATTTCAAATGTTGGATGGACAGCACCGGCTCCTAATAAGCCACATCTAAGCCAACAGCTACAGTTGTGAACCTCTGTGCGTGTGAGTGTGTGTGTGTGAGAGAGAGAGAGAGAAAGAGAAAAAGAGAGACAGAAAAAGAAAGAGAGAGGAAGACAGAGAAAGAGAGAAAAAAGAAAGACAGAGAGTGAGAGGGGGGAAAGGAGAAAAAGAGAAAGAAAGAAAAACGAGAAGGAAAGAGAGAGAGAGAAAGAGAGAGAGAAAAAGAAAGAGAAAGACAGAAAGAGAGAGTAAGCGAAAAAGAGAGAAAGAGAGAGAGAGAACGAAAGAGAAAAGAGA
>NC_045552.1:2972400-2998229 GCF_009769535.1 Thamnophis elegans
CAGACAAACAGACAGAAAAACAGATAGAGAGATAATAGAGCTAGAGAGACAGGCAGACAGACAGACAGAGAGAATACCTGGGGTTTGCCTGCATCTAACCATCCTATTCTTACGGTGTGCGTCAACGGACACTTGGAAGGCCTAACTTTTCACGTATTGTTTTTTAATTTTCCATTCTTCTTCTTCCTCTTCCTCTTCATCATCATTTGAAGAACGGTCTAAAATTAATTTTTAAAAACCTAACAAATATCCTTTGGTCACCTTAGTAAACCCCATAAATCTCCCATGCAATTGTGGCTGACCGATTTTGAGGTGCCGGCTGGATCCCCTGGGCCAATGGCCGCTCTGGACTCTGGCCACTCTTTGCTTGCGGCCTTAATCCCTTCGGAAACCCAGCCTTCACCTCTCGGTTCCGGGGCCGTATCGATTGTCATTAAACTGCAATGAATACCTCCCAGGAGTTTCTGCGTCTCCCAGACCGAGGAGTTGCTCTGCTTCCTAATTAGCGTATCGATCCTAATGAGATATTTCCTCCAAAAGGCGCCACTCTGCTGAGTTTGCACCAGGATTCGCACCCAAGGCAACCGCAGGCTGGGCTACTGATCCAACTGAAGGGCGTTGGGAGACACACACACACACACACACACACACAAACCCACACACACACACACACACACACACACGGCCCCCTGGAGAGAAGCAAAACAGAGAATCTTCAACTTAACAATCATTAATTTAGTGCAGTGTTCTCAACCTTGGCAACTTGAAGATGTCCGGACTTCAACTCCCAGAATTCCCCAGCCAGCATTCGCTGGCTGGGGAATTCTGGGAGTTGAAGTCCGGACATCTTCAAGTTGCCAAGGTTGAGAAACACTGATTTAGTGACGGTTCAAAGTTACAACAGCACTGAAAAAAAAGGGTCTTAGGACAAATTTCTCACCCTTAGGACTGTTGCAGCATCTCCATGGTCATGTGATCAAAATTCGGGCACTCGGCAACTGGCAGGTACTTATGACAGTTGCGCTGTCGCAAGGTCATAGGATCATATCAGTCGCATAATTCTGGTTGAGTGACTTAGGGCCATTCACCTGGAGACAGGGAATTCTAGTTCTGCTTTAGGTATGAGAGCCAGCTGGGTGACTTAGGACCATTCACCTGGAGACAGAGAGTTCTAGTTCTGCTTTGGGTATGAGAGCCAGCTGGGTGACTTAGGGCCATTCACCTGGAGACAGGGAGTTCTAGTTCTGCTTTAGCTATGAGAGCCAGCCAGGTGACTTAGGGCCATTCACCTGGAGACAGAGAGTTCTAGTTCTGCTTTGGGTATGAGAGCCAGCCGGGTGACTTAGGGCCATTCACTTGGAGACAGGGAGTTCTAGTTCTGCTTTAGCTATGAGAGCCAGCCAGGTGACTTAGGGCCATTCACCTGGAGACAGAGAGTTCTAGTTCTGCTTTGGGTATGAGAGCCAGCCAGGTGACTTAGGGCCATTCACCTGGAGACAGGGAGTTCTAGTTCTGCTTTAGCTATGAGAGCCAGCCAGGTGACTTAGGGCCATTCACCTGGAGACAGGGAGTTCTAGTTCTGCTTTAGCTATGAGAGCCAGCCGGGTGACTTAGGACCATTCACCTGGAGACAGAGAGTTCTAGTTCTGCTTTGGGTATGAGAGCCAGCTGTGCAACTTTGGGCCATTCCCCTGGAGACAGGGAATTCTAGTTCTGCTTTGGGTATGACAGACAGCCAAGTGACTTAGGGCCATTCACCTGGAGACAGGGAATTCTAGTTCTGCTTTGGGTATGAGAGCCAGTTGGGCAACTTTGGGCCATTCACCTGGAGACAGGGAGTTCTAGTTCTGCTTTGGGTCTGAGAGCCAGCTGGGCAAAAGCATTGGCTTTTTTTGGCACCTGCAGCCCGTTGCAATGAATAAATGAATAAATGCTTTCTACAATCAATTTATTATATAAATAAAATCAATGCATTTATTGTATAAATGGATTGGATAAAGCTGGCAGTTTTTATAAGCTGGCTGTTTTTTTGTGTTTTGATTGTTTTAAGATATCTTTAATATTTTTTATTGATATATATTTAGTGTCACAACCCCTGGTATGCCCCAATTATGGGAGGAAGCTAACTGCTTCCATTCTCTGTCCATCGGCTTGATATTGGGCTTCTGTCTGGATGGTCTCTTGTGACGAGCCGATGGACAGAGAATGGAAGCAGTTAGCTTCCTCCCATAATTGGGGCATACCAGGGGTTGTGACACTAAATATATACCTACCTCCCTGGCTCAGCTGATAAGGAGGATATATATTTTAAGAAGAGATTGGACCACCAGTTGTCTGAAGTGGGGTAGAGTTTCCTATTGAGTAGGGGGTTGGACTAGAACAGTGGTCCCCAACCCCCGGTCCGTGGACCGGTGCCGGGCCGTGGAGTACCTGGCACCGGGCCACGCAGCGGCCGGGGGCCATGATCGCTGCAGCGGCCGGGGGACATGATAGCTGCAGCGGCCGGGGGACATGATCGCTGCAGTGCAAAGGCTCCTGGGCCGTGCGCAAAAGCTCCTGGGCCGTGCGCAAAGGCTCCAGGGAAGAGAGCCCCGCGCTGGTACGCACGTGATATATAAACAATCAATGTGTCGTCGCGAACAACGCCCCCCCACCCCTGCGCGCGCTCAGCGGGCCACGGTAAAATTATCAAAGGCTGACTGGTCCGCAGCAATAAAAAGGTTGGGGACCACTGGACTAGAAGACCTCCGAGGTCCCTTCCAACTCCATAATTCGGCTATTTTGCCCAGCGTTGAATCCTGCTTAATAATCCTCCCGCTTTCTTTGAAAAAAGGAAACTGATTTAATCTGTTTTGACTTTTGCATTCCAACCCGATCAGGTGACTTGACTTTTTCCATATGAATCATTCCCAGCCGGACACTTTCACTGCTGTGGCCAAGGATAAAATAAACAAGCCACAAAGTTCGAGAATTGAAATTTTTGGGGGAAGGAAGGAGAGTTTTGTTTTGAGGGAAAGTTTTCTCCAGAGGAGCAAAAACGAACGGTAGAATCCGAAAGCATATTTCGGGGGCCGTAAAATAATATTATTGTTCTTGGATTTTTTAAAAATAAAGATCTGGCAGGGATAGATTTTTTTTCTTCGAATGTCTTATGTATTCATCTGATTTTTATCCTGCCTTTATTAGTAAGTAAGCCAGGCGGCGGGCATGCAGAATTAATTATTATTTATTCGTTTTATTTAACGCCACCTTTATTATTTTCATAAACAATTCAAGGAGGTGAATCCATCTTCATTCTTTGTTCCTCCTCTTGTTTTCCTCACCACCACGACAACCTTGTGAGGTAGATTAGGCTGAGAGCAGTGGTGGGATTCAGTCGGTTCCAGAGGTGGGTTCCTACCAGTTCGCACCTATTCGGTAGAACCGGTTCGTCAAATCTACCGAACCGGTTAGAAGAGGTTCCACCAGTGGACCCGGAAAGCAGGCCACACCTACAGAAGAGCATGTACTTATGCCGGTTGCACTCTCCCGTGGTCATATGATCCTCTTTTGCGATTTTTGGATAAGGACCGCCAATGGGGATACCCAGTTTAACTTAACAACGGGCTGCTAATTTAACAAGGGCAGTAACTCATGTAGCAACTTGGCAAGAAATGTCATCAAATGGAGCAAAATTTACTTAGCTACTATCTCGCTATCTAGCAACAGAAATATTGGGCTTAATTGTGATCGTACGTTCGAAGACTTCCCTGAACTGCAATACCTCCGCCAACCACTAGATAGCAGGGTGCATTTCTCTGGGTTACCTTTGCTGCCAACTAGTGGTGGTTTCGATGTTTGCAGCCGGTGGCTTCTAAGAGTTCCTTCGCACCTGTTGGCGGATGGCATTTACACCGAAGCCAGTACTTAACTTCTGGAACTTTTTTATTGATTCTGACAGCTGATTGCACTGTCACCGGGCTGTATTTATTGCTGAGTTGATGATGAAATTATAATATCGCCCCACCGCCAAAGACGATGAAAGCAATTCATCCCCACCGCCTGTAAGTCAGCCGCCGCTTTCTAGGGCTGTCACTCAATTAAAGCAATGTTAATTGATCTGGGGATCTCGTTTATTGAATTCCACCCACCTTTTGTGATCTGATGCCCATGGCCCAGTGGGGGGAGGGGGGAAGGTCCTGAAAGCTTCACCCCAGCCTGAAAGGATGCGCGGGGCAGGGGGTGGAATAAAATACAGGTAGTTCTTGACTTTCGACGGTCGCTTAGTGAATCCAGGTCTCCCACCGCCCTCTAAAAAAGTTCCTCTATGTATAGTCCAGTGTTTCTCAACCTTGGCAACTTGAAGATGTCCGGACTTCAACTCCTAGAATTCCCCAGCCAGCGAATGCTGGCTGGGGAATTCTGGGAGTTGAAGTCCGGACATCTTCAAGTTGCTAAGGTTGAGAAACACCTTGATTTAGAACTGTTGTTGGGACTGGAACGTTCGTCACTCAGCACTGCAGTCATTAAGGGAGTCGTGTCCTAATTTACAACCTTTCTTGCTATGGTCGTTAAGCAAATCACTAGTTGCAAGTCGCTTTTTCAGTGCCGTTACAGCTCTGGACAGTCGCTAAATCAATTAGTATAAGTCAAGGATCCCCTGTAAAGAATTAAGGGCAATTCCAATGCATACCACACAGACACGCAGACACACTTGTCAAACACCAAATCTCACTGTGGTTCCCCTTTGCTAAGGCCAGATAACAGCACAGCTGGTCCTCGGCTTACCGCAGTTCATTTAGCGACCGTTCCACGGTACAACGGCACGAGAAAAAAGTGACTTACGACCGTTATTCACATTTGCAACCATTGGGGGGGGGGCATTTCCGGGGTAACTTGGTCAAAATTCATACGCTTTGTCCATAGGCTCCTATTAAGGATGGGGGAATTTCTTGTTTTTTTAGTTTCCACTTTTAATTCTGCCCTAAATGAGATAGAAGATGAGTGATGGATATTACTGGCTGTTATTATTGCTTTAATAGAGAGAGGGGGAGGGGGGAGGAAAGGAAGGAAGGAAAAGAAAGAAAGAAAAGAATGGAAGGAAGGCAGAGAAAGAAAGAAAGAAAGAAAGAAAGAAGAATGAAAGAGGAAGGAAGGAAGGGAAAGGGAGGAAGAGAAAGAAAGAGAAAAGAAAGAAAAGAAAGAAAGTAGGAAAGAAAGAGGGAGGGAGGAAAGGAAGGAAAAGAAAGAAAGAAAAGAATGGCAGGAAGGAAGAGAAAGAAAGAAAGAAGAATGAAAAAGGAAGGAAGGAGGGGAAAGTGAGGAAGAGAAAGAAAGAGAAAAGAAAGAAAAGAAAGAAGGAAGGAACGAACGAAAGAGAGAGAGGGATGGAGGAAAGGAAGGAAGGAAAAGAAAGAAAGAAAAGAATGGAAGGAAGGAAGAGAAAGGAAGAAGAATGAAAGAGGAAGGAAGGGAGAAAGAGAAAGAAAGAGAAAAGAAAGAAAAGAAAGAAGGAAGGAAAGAAAGAGAGAGGGAGGGAGAAAAGGAAGGAAGGAAAAGAAAGAAAGAAAAGAATGGCAGGAAGGAAGAGAAAGAAAGAAAGAAGAATGAAAGAGGAAGGAAGGAGGGGAAAGTGAGGAAGAGAAAGAAAGAGAAAAGAAAGAAAAGAAAGAAGGAAGGAACAAAAGAGAGAGAGGGAGGAAAGGAAGGAAAAGAAAGAAAAGAATGGAAGGAAGGAAGAGAAAGGAAGAAGAATGAAAGAGGAAGGAAGGGAAAGGGAGGAAGAGAAAGAAAGAGAAAAGAAAGAAAAGAAAGAAGGAAGGAAAGAAAGAGAGAGGGAGGAAAGGGAGGGAGGAAGGAAAAGAAAGAAAGAAAAGAATGGAAAGAAGGAAGAGAAAGAAAGAAAGAAGAATGAAAGAGGAAGGAAGGAAGGGAAAGGGAGGAAGAGAAAGAAAGAGAAAAGAAAGAAAGAAAGAAGGAAGGAAAGAGAAAGAAAGAAAGAAAGAAAGAAAGCCTTCCCTTGATGTGAGCAGTCTAGCTTACAGTTGTTTGTTGCCTGGAATGAGCACATCTGGAGGGCACAGAGCGCTTTAAGCAGCTGTAATTCATAATATCGGGGGTTTGGGATGCAGAGAGAGAAAGAGAAAGAAGGGGGGCACTTTCCTCCTTGCTGAGAAAAATCACCCCAAATCGGACCCCGAGAAGGATGGGAGGGTGACCGTGTGCACAACCCACAAAGCACCCCAAGACCCAAAGGGTTCCCCCCCCCGCCCGTCTTTTGGGGTCAGCCCCTCTTTCTCCCCCCTTCCGTTCCCCAAAGGAGCTTTTATTTGTGTCCCCTGCTTTGCAAGAGGGAGGAGGCTGCAAATCTAGAGAGAAATCCTTCCAGATCTCCCCCTGCGACCTTCATTGCGATCCTCTTGTAAGAAAGCCACTCTGTGGAATCCCTTTATAGTAGGTATGCTCTCTCTCTCTCTCCCCCTTTCCCTCCTTCTCGGTCCCCCCTCTTCCTCTCTCTTTCCCCTCTCTCTTTCTCTCTTCCTCTCTCCCTCCCCTTCTCCCTCTCCCTCTCCCTCCCTCTCCCCCTCTTTCCCCCCTCTCTCTTCCTCGTTCTCTCCCCCTTTCCCTTCCTCTCTCCCCTCTTCCTCTCTCCCCCTCTCTCTTTCTCTCCCTCTTTCCCTCTCTCTCTTTCTCTCTCCCTCTCTCCCTCCCCCTTCCCCCTTCCCCCTCCCTCCTCTCTCTCTCCCTCTTTCCCTCTCTTTTTCTCTCTTCCTCTCACTCTTCCTCTTTCTCCCCCTCTTTCTCCCTTCCTCTCTCTCCCTCTTTCCCCTCTCTCTTTCTCTCTCCCTCTTTCCCTCCCCCTTTCCATCTCCTTCTCTCTTCCTCTCACTCTTCCTCTTTCTCCCCTTCTTTCTCTCTTCCTCCCTCTCCCTCTTTCCCCCTCTTTCTCTCTTCCTCTCTTCCTCTCTCTCTTCCTCTTCCTCTGTTCCTCTTCCTCTCTTCCTCTCTCTCTTCCTCTCTCTCTTCTTCTCTCTCTCCCCCTCCCTATCCCCTCCCCATCCCTTCCTCTCTCTCCCCCCTCTTCCTCTCTCTCCCTCTCTCCCCCTCTTTCTCTCTTCCTCTTCCTCTCTTCCTCTTTCCTCTCTCTCTTCCTCTTCCTCTCTTCCTCTCTCTCTTCCTCTCTCTATTATTCTCTTTCTCCCCCTTCCTATCGCCTCCCCATCCCTTCCTCTCTCCCCCCTCTTCCTCTCTCTCTTCCTCTCTCTCCCCCCTCCCTCTCCCTCCCCCCTCTCTCCTTCTTTCTCTCTTCCTCCCTCTCTTCCTCTCCCTTCCCCCGTCTCTCTCTCTTTCTCTCTCTCTTCCCCCCTTCCTCTCTTTCTCTCTCTGCCGTTCTATCCATCTTTGCAGGAATTTATTTTCCTAAAGGAAGGCTGACACTGATTGTCTTCCTAAATAAACGGGTCTGATAAATATTTAACACTGCAACAAAGGAACAGAGAAAGCACTAATGCATGGATGCCAGTTCTGACAGCAGCAAGCAAAATAAATGAGGAGGGTTTTGCTGATAGCAAGTTTAAATATATATATTTCTCTATATACATATATATATATATATAGATATATTCTTTCGATGATCCTTTGGCCTGGATCAACGCCGCTTTGTTATTTTGTTTGTTTCTTTTCTGAAAAACAAAACAAAAACATAACAACCACAAACAAATATTGCACCGAGCGCTTTGCAATAACCAGTTTGCTAAATTCTCTTCCCCCCAGGTTGGTGCCGAGACATTCCAGCATCATTTGTCAGCTCCTTTCGGTTTATCTGCCAGAAAATTTGCAATCTAAGCCTCGTTCAAATAAAGAAGCTTGCCACCGCAGCACAATTCTCACGAAAGCTTTGCTGGAATAAATGGACTCCTCTCCACTTGCCCCAGGATTGTGTTTTCCGTTTGATCTGGGCACTGGTTCTTTTTTCTTTTTTTCTTTTAAAGTTTTAAATCACACACACACACACACACACACACACACACACACACACACACACACACACACACACACACACATATATATATATATATATATATATATATCTTCTCCTTCTTGATTGAGCAGTGGACACGTTCCAAGTAATTGCCAGAAATCAGAAACTCCTGCCGGTTCGTTTGACCTCACTCCCCAGAGACAAAATTAATAGGAAATTTTATTCTTATTATTATTATTTTAAATGATGGGCAAGGGAATGAAGATGAGAGCCATGGCGTGATTTTGCTCTTTCCCCCTTATTTTTAAAATTTCGTCGCTTTCAGCATCCCCTTCAAGCAGACCTCCTAAATATTTCCCTTTAGAGAAGGGCCAAAATTTCTAACTGGGGTGGGTGGGTGGGTGGGCAGAGAGTGGATAGTTGTTCACATTAAGGCTGCATTACTATTGCTATTAGTCTTCTCATCGTTCCTATCCCCCATCTCCTCCCACTTATGACTGCAGGACTGTAACTTTGTGGCTTGTATCCTTACGGTTTATATGGATATTGATTGTTTCCTAATGGCTTATTTGTACCCTGTGACTATCATTAAGTGTTGCCTCTTATAATTCTTGACAAATGTATCTTGTCTTTCTAAGTACACTGAGAGCATCTGCGCCAAAGACAAAATTCCTTGTGTGTCCAATCACACTTGGCCAATAAAAAAATTATGTTCTATTCTATTCTGTTCTATTCTGTTCTATTTTATTCTATTCTATTTTATTCTAATTCTATTCTATTCTATTTTTTATTCTATCCTCTATTCTACTCTATATTTTCTCTATTCTATGCTCTATATTCTATTGTCTATATTGTATATTCTGTTTCATATATTCTATTCTATTCCTATTCTATTCTATTCCATTCCATTCTATAGTTTCTCTATTCTATGCTCTCTATTCTATTCTCTATATTCTATATTCTATTCTATTCTCTATTCTATTCTATAGTTTCTCTATTCTATGCTCTCTGTTCTATTCTCTATTCTCTATATTCTATTTTATATATTCTATATATTATTCTATTCTATTCTATTCTACTCTATTCTATTCTATTTATTCTATTCTATAGTTTCTCTATTCTATGCTCTATATTCTATTGTCTATATTGTATATTCTATTTCATATATTCTATTCTATTCCTATTCTATTCTATTCTATTCCATTCCATTCTATTCTATAGTTTCTCTATTCTATGCTCTCTATTCTCTATTCTCTATTCTCTATTCTCTATTCTACATTCTACATTCTACATTCTATTCTATTCTATTCTATTCTATTCTCTATTCTATTCTAAGTTCTCTATTCTATGCTCTCTATTCTAGTCTCTATTCTCTATATTGTATTTTACATATTCTATATATTATTCTATCCTATTCTATTCTATTGTACTCTATTCTATTCTCTATTCTATTCTATAGTTTCTCTATTCTATGCTCTCTATTCTATGCTCTCTATTCTCTATTCTCTATTCTACATTCTACATTCTACATTCTACATTCTATTCTATTCTATTCTCTATTCTATTCTATAGTTCTCTATTTTATGCTCTCTATTCTAGTCTCTATTCTCTATATTGTATTTTATATATTCTATATATTATTCTATCCTATTCTATTCTATTGTACTCTATTCTATTCTCTATTCTATTCTATAGTTTCTCTATTCTATGCTTTATTCTATTTTCTATATTCTATATTCTATTTTATATATTCTCTATATTCTTCTATTCTATTCTATTTAATACAATTCTAATTCTAATATATTCTATTCTATATTTTATTCTATTCTTTATATTCTATATTCTGTATTCTATATCCTATCCTATCCTATTCTATCCTATCTTATCCTATCCTATTCCTTGTGCTGTTCAGAAAAGTTGAACTGTTCTTCAGCTGCCTTCAAAGGAAGGAGAAACCGAGGCCCAAAATTCATTTGGGTGCTGAAAAGGAAAACCCTCACCCTAACCAAGCTGAATTTTTATTTTTATTTTTATTTTGCATTTGCGATACAAAACAGAAAGTAAAGTTTTTGGCGGCCTTTGAGTCCACTCCTGGCCAGCCGCCTCTGCGGACAGCCCATCCACCTGTGCTGCGTCGACATTTCTTGGTGATTCATTTATCTCCCTCCCTTCCCTTCTTCCTGACTTCAATTTGGCCGGGCTTCTTTAATATGCAAAGGCCTCCTCTCGCCCCTTCGCTCCCCCGTAATATATATATTTCTGCGAGAAAAAACCTTGCCTTAAGCTGCACGCCAAACCTGATTCTCTCTCTCGGCCCGGCCCAAATGTTTCCTTGGCACCCAAATTCGGTTAGGACAAGCAGGGTCAGAAAAGAAATTCTGGAGCCAAAGAAGCTGCCTTTATATTCTCATTTGGAGGGGGGGCAGGTTAAAAATGAGGTTGCTGGCAGGATACGAGAAGGACTGCAGAATCGGTTTCCAGGTGAGGAGGTCTGCAGGACACACACACCCCCCTTGATTTTAGGAGAAGGGGAGAGGCTGCTTTCTTCCCTTCTGCTAAAACCGAAGGGGGTCCCCCCCCCCCCCCCGCACAGACCCTTCAACCTGGAAACAGATTTAGAAAGGAAAAGTTTCAAGTTAACTTGGGAATGAGCCTCTGCAAAGGAGGGGAAGAGCATCCTCAGCCGTGGTTTCCAATCGTGGGCAGGGCAACCCATCTCAAGCCCTTGTTGGCGGTTTTCCTGATCCTGACTGGCCTGTTTAAGAATAAGGGAATAATTTGATTCTCCTTCCCTTCCTTTCCCCCCTTTTTCTCCTCCTCCTTCACTTCTTTCTCCCCCTTCCTTCCTTCCTTTCCTTTTTCTTCTTTCCCTTCCCTTTCTACATCCTCTCTCTCTCCTTTCCTCCTTCCCTTCTCCCTTTCTTTTCTTTCCTTCAGTTCTCTCTTTCCCACCTTTCCTTCTTCCTTTTCCCTTCCTTTCCTCCTTTCCTTTCCCTTTCTTTCTCATCTTTGCTTCCTTTCTCTCTTTCCTGCCATTCCTTCTTCCATTTCCCTTTCTTCTCTTTCTTTCCTCCTTTCCTTTCCCTTTACCCCTTCCTCTCTCCTCCCCTTTCCTTCTTCTTCCCTTCTTCTTTTCTTCTTCCCTTCTTCCTTTCTTCTTCCCTTCTTCCTTTCTTCTTCCCTTCCCCTTCTTTTTCTAGCCTCCTTTCTCCTTCCTTCCCTCTGAACCACTGGTTTATATGTGTGTGTGTGTATGTGTGTGTGTATCATCTATATCTATATCTATATCTGTATCTGTATCTGTATCTGTATCTGTATCTGTATCTGTATCTGTATCTGTATCTGTATCTGTATCTATATCTATATCTATATCTATATCTATATCTATATCTATATCTATATATCTATATATCTATATCTATATCTATATCTATATCATCTATATCTATATCTATATCATCTATATCTATATCTATATCTATATCTATATCTATATCTGTCTATGTCTATGTCTATGTCTATGTCTATGTCTATATCTATATCTATATCTATATCTATATCTATATCTATATCTATATCTATATCTATATCTATATCTATATCTATATCTATATCTATATCTATATCTATATCTATATCTATCCATATCCATATCCATATCCATATCCATCTCTATCTATCTATCTATCTATCTATCTATCTATCTATCTATCTATCTATCTATCTATCTATCTATCTATCTATGAAACATATACATATATATTTCATATTCTCTCCCCCCACCCTCCCCAGATACTTCCAGATTCCGGCTCCCACCCCAAATCAAAGTACATCGACTTGTTTGTTTAATTGCCACCCTGTAACTTATCAGCCCCGGATCTGAAGGAATTAATTGAGTGTTAACGCATTTTATCTTTGAACAAACGAACCCCCCAAATCTCTGCACTTAATTGCCTTGGCCTGGCTGAGAGGCGGTAATTATCTCTACATTAGCTGGAAATTTCTCCCCTGACTTGGAGAAGAGCAAGGAGGGGGGGGGTGGCAGCAGCAGGGAGGGGGGGGGGAAGAGAGAGAGAGAGGGAGGGAGGGTGGGAGGGAGGGAGAATCAGTAAGAAAGCACAAGCTAAGGAAATCTAAACCCTTCCTTTCTAAGAAAGTTGGTTGAATGAAGCCCTGGGAATCTTTTCTTCAACCACATTCGCTTAATGACTTCTCAATTCACTTAACAACTGCTAGGGCTCACTTAACAGTCGTAGCAACAACAACAAAAAGGTCATAAAAAGGGACACGACTCATGTAACAACCGCCTTGCTGAAATTCTGCTCTCAACTGTGGTCGTAAATTGAGGATCACCTGTTCTAGAAATTTCTCCTCTTCCTACTATTGCAGTCTGACCGAGTAACCAAAAATTAACCCTTTTTCATGGCTGGAAAGACAAACCTTAAAGCAGGAAAGCAATCCAAGCTCTTCTCTCTGGGCTGGGTTAAAAGCCACCGATGCAATAAATCTGGGGTGTGAGGGGTGGGGGGTGGGGGGAACTTTCTGAAAAGTGACACGCTGCCAGTGGCTTTAAAAGAAAGGATGAAAATTAAGAAGGTTTAAAGGCGTCATACGAAATAATCAGTTTGTTGGTTAAGAGTGTCAGGAGAGGCCGGCCAAGGCAAGGAGTGAGGGGCGCGGCCAGCCATTAGTAGGATTCTCCGAACAGCACACAAAATTAGCAATCAGTTCATCGGAATTGGGCCGAACTGGCTGAATCCCACCACTGCAGAGAAGGTTTGCTCCTGGTTCGGCCTGGATTGGCGGAACAGGTAGTGGCAGTGCTGGGAGGCTCCGCCCACCTGCCCGGGCGCTTCTGCGCATGCGCATGCAAGCATGTGCATGAGCGAACCAATCAGTGATGGGATTCAAATAATTTACCAACCAGTTCTCTGCCCTAATGACCAGCTGGGTAAGTGGGGCTCGGTGATCATGTGATCATGTGGGTGTGGCCAAGTCAATGTCACTCAGGTTGATGGGCACTTTGCCTTAGTTCAGTGTTTCTCAACCTTGGCGGCCTTAAATCCTGTGGACTTCAACTTCCAGAATCCCCCAGCCAGCACAGCTGGCTGGGGGATTCTGGGAGTTGAAGTCCACAGGACTTAAAGTCACCAAGGTTGAGAAACACTGCCTTAGTTGTTACGATGGTAATAAGGGTTAACCGGAGAGGCAGTTTCTGTAAGCAGGGCAATAAAGATTAGGCTAGAAACAACACCAGAATGTTTCCTTCCTGCCTTCCTTACAGGATTAGCCCTGTAAAGTGGGGAAATGCGCGTGGAATATCCCTTCTCATAAATGATTTTTTAAAAATATATATATACATGGACAAAAGTTACACACACTTCTTCAAAAAAAAGGGGGTGGGCAGGTTCTCCACCCACCTTTTTAAGCGTATATCATCCGTGATGCATATAATAGAGAAAGTGGCGGTGAAAGAATTATACTAAAATAAATCAAGAAGACAGGAGTGTGTAAATCAACATCTCCTAACCGGGGACAGTTTAAGCCGGCTTCAATCTTTCTGCTTGAAAATGTTTAACGTAGAAAGTTCAACATATTTATTTATTCACGCATTGTGCTTATATAAGCCAGCCATCTCACAATCAAGTTTGGTGTAACAGTTGAGGTGTTGGGTGAGAAACTGGGAGACGGTGAGTTCTAGTTCTGCCTTAGGCAAGAAAGGTGGCTAGGTGATTTTGGGCCATTCACCAGGAGACAGCGAGTTCTAGTTCTGTTTTAGGCATGAAAGCCAGCTAGGTGACTTTGGAGCAATCACCAGGAGACTGGGAGTTCTAGTGCTGCCTTAGGCATGAAAGCTGGCTGGGTGACTTTGGGCCAATCACCAGGAGATGGTGAGTTCTAGTTCTGACTTAGGCATCAAAGCCAGCTGGGTGACTTTGTGCCAATCACCAGGCGATGGTGAGTTCTAGTCCTGCCTTAGGCATGAAAATTAGCTGGGTGAATTTGGGCCAATCACCAGGAGACAGGGAGTTCTAGTCCTGCCTTAGGCATGAAAACTGGCTGGGTGACTTTGGACCAATCACCAGGCAATGGTGAGTTCTAGTTCTGACTTAGGCATCAAAGCCAGCTGGGTGACTTTGGGCCAATCAGCAGCTGATGGTGAGTTCTAGTCCTGCCTTAGCCATGAAAATTAGCTGGGTGACTTTGGGCCAATCACCAGGAGACAGGGAGTTCTAGTCCTGCCTTAGGCATGAAAACTGGCTGGGTGACTTTGGGCCAATCACCAGGCGATGGTGAGTTCTAGTCCCGCCTTAGACATGAAAACTGGCTGGGTGACTTTGGACCAATCACCAGGAGATGGTGAGTTCTAGTCCCGCCTTAGGCATCAAAGCCAGCTGGGTGACTTTGGACCAATCACAAGGCGATGGTGAGTTCTAGTCCCACCTTAGGCATGAAAACTGGCTGGGTGATTTGGGGGCAATCCCCAGAAGACGGTGATTAATTGGTGGCTTTGGGCCCATCATTCTCTCTCAGCCCAGCCCACCTCACAGGGTGGTTGTTGCTGTGGGGTGAAAGGGGAGGACAAAGAGATATTATGCATGCTTACCACCTTGACTATTAATAAAAGAAATAATGCCGAAATTAAAAAAAAAGTGACACTAGGTGGTATACAATAAAGTTTAAAAAAAAACCCACAAATATGGGATCCGGGATGCGAAAGCTGCTTGTACCTTTGGCGGAATTTGGAGTCGTGGGGTGGTGTTTTTTTGGGATGGGGTTAAAAAACAAATAATCTGTGCACTTTGCACTCAGAAGGAATAATCAAAGGGAAATATACAAAGAAAACTAAGTACATATTAACACATCTGCTAACTACAGCTAGAATAGCATTTGCCCAATGCTGGAAACAAAACAATACCCCCTCGGACGAATTAGTGATTAAAAAAAACTTTGGATTGTGCAGAGATGGACAAATTAAACACTGAAATTAAAAGATAAAGAAGAGTCAGAATATTATGAAATTTGGAACCATTGGTACAAACGGCTGCAAAGCAAGAATAAAATTAATTAAGCCAAAAAACTATATATAAATATATATATAGAACTGTGTATAAAGGCGTGTAAATATAGAAGCGAAATATTATATACATCTACAGGTATATAAAAAACTTTGGATTGTGCAGAGATGGACAAATTAACACTGAAATTAAAAGATAAAGAAGAGTCGGAATAGTATGAAATTTGGAACCATTGGTACAAACGGCTGCAAAGCAAGAATAAAATTAATTAAGCCAAAAAACTATATGTAAATATATATATAGAACTGTGCATAAAGGTGTGTAAATATAGAAGCGAAATATTATATACATCTACAGGTATGAGGACATAACAATGTTGATGTAATGCCTGTAAGGTGTTGTAGAAGGGAGAAAATAATTTTAAAAAAATCTGGAAAAAGAAACCAATGTAGGAGAGTCCTTTGCAAAACACGAGCAACTAGATCTTCCGCAGCTCTGGGTGGCGGGCGGAGAAACTCTTTAGTTCAAGGGTGTGAGGGAGCCACTGGTGTGAACAAAGAGATTTGGAAGTGTGAACAAAGCTGTTATTGGGGGCCCTTTGGCAAAGGAGCTTAATTTAACCCGTCTGTTTTTCCAGGCAGCTGCGATGGCTTCCGATCCCCTTCCCTTCTTCTTCTTTGGCTTGGAAATGTGGGCCGGGTTTTTTTTGTAAGAAGTAAGAAGGTGGCGGCAGAAAGAGAGGAAGGGAAGGGAAGAAAGGATGAAACAACTGAGAAATGGTTGTGTTTCTTCTGTGTTCCTTGCTGGCGTGATCGTCCCCCTTTGTTCCAATATTTGCAGCCGTCTGATATTTAAGGGGCTGCTACAAAAGAGTGGGGGTCAAACTATTATACTCTAAATCCCCTGAAGGCAGGACGAGAAGCAATGGGTGGAAATGAATCAAGGAGAGAAGAAACCTAGAACTGGGGAGAAATTTCCTGACAGTGAGAACAATTAACCAGTGGAACTGCTTGCCTCCAGAACTTGTGGTTGCTCCAATACTGGAGAAGAAGAAGAGTTGGACAGCCAGTTGTCTGAAATAGTGTAGGGAGCAGGGGGCTGGACTAGAAGACCTGCAAGATCCCTTCTAACTCTGTCATTCTGCTATTTTGTTATTCCATGCTATTCTGCTGTTCTGCGCTATTTGTGTTATTCTGTTACTCCGTGTTACTCTGTTATTCTCTGTTATTCTGTTATTCTGTGTTATTTTGTTACTCCGTGTTATTCTGTTATTCTGTGTTATTCTGTTATTCTGTGTTATTCTGTTACTCTGTGTTATTCTGTTATTCTGGGTTATTCTGTGTTATTCTGTTACTCCGTGTTATTCTGTTATTCTGCGTTATTCTGTTATTCTGTGTTATTCTGTTATTCTGTGTTATTCTGTTATTCTGTGTTATTCTGTTACTCCGTGTTATTCTGTTATTCTGTGTTATTCTGTGTTATTCTGTGTTATTCTGTTACTCCATGTTATTCTGTTATTCTGCGTTATTCTGTTATTCTGTGTTATTCTGTTATTCTGTGTTATTCTGTGTTATTCTGTTATTCTGTGTTATTCTGTTACTCCGTGTTATTCTGTTATTCTGTGTTATTCTGTTACTCCGTGTTATTCTGTTACTCCGTGTTATTCTGTTATTCTGTGTTATTCTGTTATTCTGTGTTATTCTGTTACTCCGTGTTATTCTGTTATTCTGGGTTATTCTGTGTTATTCCATATTATTCTGTTACTCCGTGTTATTCTGTTATTCTGTGTTATTCTGTGTTGTTCTGTTATTCTGTGTTATTCTGTTATTCTATGTTATTCCTCCCAAATGCAACTTTCTCTTCCTTTGTGGATTATCCAATTTAGGACTTTCTTCTTCTTTTCATTTTTTTTTTTTTAAGGATCTTTCCCATCCCCAACCCTAGCGGGGACGTCAATGAATGCCTACCGTATTTCATTCTCCTTATTTTTATTTTATTTTTTTCCTTATCGGGGTGATGTTTTTCTTTCCAAAGGAAGCGACAATGGGCCATCACCCCACGCGTTCTCCTTTTAGTTAAGTTACTTTATCTGGACAAGGGGAAAAGGGTTTCATAAGGCAAAAGGAGGAAGGGGGAGGAAGCTCGGAGGAGGAGGACGGGTGGGGGGGTCCTTTGCCCCCAGCTTTCAGCCTGACGAAGAACGATTGGATGGCCCCACCAGAGAGGGGAGGAGGGAGATTGGAAGGGGAAGAGCAGAGCAAAGATTTCTTTTAAGGGAAAATTGTAGGTAACGAGAGGTCATAAATGTAAGCCGCGGGCCTTTAAATTCACAGCTGCCAGGTCGTAAATATATATATATTTTTACGTGTCTGGGGCATTACCCAAAGTGCCCTTTCTGACGTGTTTTTCTTGCCTGTAATGGAGGGGCTGGTCTAATGCAGCAACTTAAAACACTCCAGTCCTGTTGGTTTTATGGACTGGAAAGGGGGGTGATTTATGACCGCAGCATCCCCACATAGAGCAACTCGGAGGGCGGGTTGAGGGGGGCTGGATTGGAGAGAGAGAGAGGGAGGGAGGGAATGGAGATAAAAGGAGGGCAGGATCACGTTGACGCAGCCCTGGAAAGGCAAAACAGAACGGAAAGCTTGATTTTATTTATTTTTGCTGAAAAAGGGGAGGATCTAGAGAAGATTGGGTGATGTCCAAAGGCTAAGGTGGGAGAGCAGGGCAGTGTGGCATTCATGGCCTCGGACTTAGGAAAGAGTCACCGGTTCTCTTCTGAGGGATTTAAGGCGCCTTGCAAGGTTCTCTGCGTTGGTCTGGTGGGGAAGATACTAAGCTAAGGAACTGGGAGGCTGGGAGTTCTAGTCCCGGTATAGGCAC
The DNA here is from genome assembly GCF_009769535.1 of Thamnophis elegans. Taxonomy (NCBI): domain Eukaryota; kingdom Metazoa; phylum Chordata; class Lepidosauria; order Squamata; family Natricidae; genus Thamnophis; species Thamnophis elegans. The sequence continues at coordinate 2,990,263 of NC_045552.1, forward strand.
AAAAGCCACCTGGGCAATTTCGGGACAAACGCCGCGAGACTGGGAGTTCTAGTCCTGCCCTAGGCATAAAACCCAGGGAGTTCTAGTACCAGCTTAGGCACAAAAGGCACAAAAAGCTATCTGAGCAACTCCAGGACAAACACCGCGAGACTGGGAGTTGTAGTCCTGCCTCAGGCACAAAAGCTGGCGGGGTGACTTTGGAAAATTACCAGGAGAGTTTGAGTTCCAGGCATGCCTCAGGCATAAAATCCAGCTGGGTGATTTCAGGCCAATCGCTGGGAGACTGGGAGTTCTAGTTCTGCCTCAGGCAGAAAATCCAGCTGGGTGATTTCAGGCCAATCGCCGGGAGACCGGGAGTTCTAGTTCTGCCTCAGGCACAAAGTCCAGCTGGGCGAACTCACTTCAACCACCAGGAGATTGGGAGTTCTAGTTCTGCCTCAGGCATACAATCCAGCTGGGCGAATTCAGTTCAACCACCAGGAGATTGGGAGTTCTAGTTCTGCCTCGGGCATAAAAGCCATCTGGGTGACTTCAGGCCAAACACTGGGAGACTGGGGAGTTCTAATCCTGTTTTAGACTTAAAAGCCAGCTGGGTGACTTCGGAGAATCACCAGGAGACAGTGAGTTCTAGTCCTACCTTTGGGATAAAAGCCAGCTGGATGGCTTCGGGGCCCCTCTCTCAGTCCAACCCACCTCACAGGGCTGTTGTGAGGGAAAGAGGAAGGAGTATTAGGTATGCTTTGCATCCTTGAGTAATTGATAAAAAAAATAATGATTTTTTTAAAAATCTAAAAAAACAGGATGTTAAAGAAAACCATTTCTTTAAAGCAGTGTGTCGCTGGCTGGGGAATTCTGGGAGTTGAAGTCCAGACATCTTCAAGTAGCCAAGGTTGAGAAACACTGCTTTAAAGTCTTGGTCTTCCGTGATCCCTCTACCGATAATGTGGTGCACTAAACAAACTGCAAACAGGGAGGCTGTGAGTTCTAGTTTTAGGCTCAAAGCTGGAGCGGGGAGAACCTCTGGCCAGTCACTCTCTCTCAGCCCTAGGAAGGCAGCAATGGACAACTGGCAGGGCCTTCTCCAGACAGAAGATGGTGCGGGAATTGCACATCGGATTTCTCCCCCCACCCCATAGTCGTCTTTCCTGTTTTCACACATACACACACACACACACACACAGCCAAACCCCACATTTCCCTTCCAGAGAGCTTTCCAAAGCGCCGGTTCGCTGGCGGCTGGGGAATATGGTGATTCAGATGTTCCCACATAGCAACAGGGGTGAGGGGGCAATCGGAGGCTCATCCATCATTTTTGCCTGGAAAAGCAGCACATCGCAGCCTGGCATGGCATGGGAAAAAGGCCAGATGGGTGTTGGTCACGTGGCGTGAAATGGGGGGTGGGTGGGTGGGTGGAGAAGAGGCCCCGTGTGCGACGAGGGAGTTAAATACTAAATTTCAGCATCTTCCCCTCCGGATCTCTCCCTGGTCCAGCGTTTTAGTCTGTGGTCCCTCCGTTCTTTGAGGTTACGGAAGAACTGGGTGGGTGGGGGACGTTATTGATCACCCCCAAAACTCGGCCAGTCGAGGATGGAATGAACTCTCCACGGGGTGGTGGGGATGGGAGTCATTGGTAGATCCAGAAGGAAGCGTCTGAGCCCATCGGATCTCCAAATGTATAACCTGGGCCATGTTTGGGGGTCCGGTTCCATTCCTTCTCGGAGTAGATTCATGGGATCTGTGGCCCAGACAAGGTCCAGTTCTGATCCTCTCATGGCTCAGCCACAGAACGAATTCCTAGGGTTCCTCAGCTGATTTGTTCCACTTTCAGCTGCAAGTTATGTCTTCAGAAGAAGGAGGGGGGATTAGCTCTGATGCCTAATTACTTCCTTCCCTTCCCTTTTCCTTTCCTTTCTTTCTCTTCCTTTCCTTCTCTTTTCCTTTCCTTTCTTTCTCTTCCTTCCCTTCCCTTCCCTTTTCCCTCCCTTCCCTTTCTTTCCCTTCCCTTCTCTTTTCCTTTCCTTTCTTTCTCTTCCTTTCCTTTCCTTCTCTTTTCCTTTCCTTCTCTTTCTTTCCTTCTCTTTTCCTTTCTTTCTCTTCCTTTCCTTCTCTTTTCCTTTCCTTTCTTTCCCTTCCTTCCCTTCCCTTTCTTTCCCTTCCCTTCTCTTTTCCTTTCCTTTCTTTCTCTTCCTTTCCTTCTCTTTTCCTTTCCTTCTCTTCCCTTTCCTTCTCTTTTCCTTTCCTTCTCTTCTCTTCCCTTTCCTTCTCTTTTCCTTTCTTTCTCTTCCTTTCCTTCTCTTTTCCTTTCCTTCTCTTCTCTTCCCTTTCCTTCTCTTTTCCTTTCTTTCTCTTCCTTTCCTTCTCTTTTCCTTTCCTTTCTTTCCCTTCCTTCCCTTCCCTTCCCTTTTCCCTCCCTTCCCTTTCTTTCCCTTCCCTTCTCTTTTCCTTTCCTTTCTTTCTCTTCCCTTCCCTTCTCTTTTCCTTTATTTTCTTCCTTCTCCCTTTCCTTCTCTTTTCCTTTCCTTTCCTTCTCTTCCTTTCCTTCCCTTCTCTTTTCCTTTCCTTTCCTTCTCTTCCTTCTCTTTTTCTTTCTTTCTCTTCCCTTCCCTTCTCTTTTCCTTTCCTTTCTTTCTCTTCCTTTCCTTTCTTTCTCTTCCCTTCCTTCTCTTTTTCTTTCTTTCTCTTCCTTTCCTTCTCTTTTTCTTTCCTTCTCTTCCCTTCCCTTCTCTTTTCCTTTCCTTTCCTTTCCTTCCTTTCCCTTCCCTTCTCTTTTCCTTTCCTTCTCTTCCCTTCCCTTCTCTTTTCCTTTATTTTCCTTCTTCTCCTTCTTTCTCTTTTCCTTTCCTTTCTCCCTGCCTCTGTTCTTGTTTTCCTTCTTTCCTTCTTCCCTCCCTCCGTTTTCTTATTCCTTCCCTTCCTCCCTACCTCTGTTCTTGTTTTCTTTTCCTTCCCTTCCTTCCCCTTCTCTCCCTCCCTCCCTTCTTCTCTGCCCTGCTTTCCCCTCCCTTTCCTTCCCCATTCCTCCTCCCTCCCCCCCCTCCTTTCCCTACAGCCTTAGTAATCTCTTTTCTGCTTTTCATCCTCGTCTTCTCTCCATTCAGTTGCTGGATGATTCAACCTAGCAACCCTGCAATATATAGCCACTTGGGTCCATACTTGGGCCAAAGAGCTTGGGGAATGAAGTTTTGGATCCTCCCACTGGAGAAAAAAGAATTATAAATGAGGCCAACCCACTCCAGGACTCACAAATCCACACGGCCACTAGAGGTCAGCAAAGAGTTGCGGCTGTCCCTACTTCCGCTGTGCAACCATAGTCCAGGGGTCTCCGCCGTCTGTCAAGATGGTACCTGCAACAGTCATTGATTGCATCCTTCTGTTGCCATGCTGACTTTTTTGACCTCACCCTGGGGACACCCCTGGGGGGGGGGGGCACCTGGTTATGTGCAAGTTGCAACCCAGATGCAACTTGGGGTTTAGAGTAGGTGCAACCCTACTCTAAACTCCAATGGAAACTGAGCGGTTGAAACTTTTCTAATTTAAATAGAATAGAATAGAATAGAATAGAATAGAATAGAATAGAGTGGAGTAGAGTAGAAATTAGAATATAGAATAGAATATAGAATAGAGTAGAGTAGAGTAGAGTTGAATAGAAATTAGAATAGAATATAGAATAGAATATAGAATAGAATATAGAATAGAATATAGAATAGAATATAGAATAGAATATAGAATAGAATATAGAATAGAGTAGAGTAGAGTTGAATAGAAATTAGAATAGAATATAGAATAGAATATAGAATAGAATATAGAATAGAATATAGAATAGAATATAGAATAGAATATAGAATAGAATATAGAATAGAATATAGAATAGAGTAGTAGAGTAGAGTAGAAATTAGAATAGAATATAGAATAGAATAGAATAGAATAGAATAGAGTGGATTGGAGTGGAGTAGAAATTAGAATATAGAATAGAATATAGAATAGAGTTGAATAGAAATTAGAATAGAATATAGAATAGAGTAGAGTAGATAGAGTAGAGTAAATAGAAATTAGAATAGAATAGAGTTGAAATTAGAATAGAATATAGAATAGAATAGAATAGAGTAGAGTAGAATAAAGTAGAGTAGAATATAGAATATAGAATATAGAATATAGAATATAGAATATAGAATATAGAATATAGAATATAGAATATAGAATATAGAATATAGAATATAGAATATAGAATATAGAATATAGAATATAGAATAACAGAACAGAACAGAATAGAATAGAATAGAATTCTTTATTGGCCAAGTGTAATTGAACATACAAGGAACTTGTTCTTTTGTGCAGATGCTCTCAGTGTCCATAGAAAGACAAGATACATTCGTCAAGAATCCTAAGAGGCAACACTTAATGATAGTCACAGGGTACAAATAAGCCATCAGGAAACAATCAATATCCATATAAACCGTAAGGATACAAGCCACAAAGTTACAGTCCTGCAGTCATAAGTGGGAGGAGATGGGGGATAGGAACGATGAGAAGACTAATAGCAATAGTAATGCAGCCTTAGTGAATGGTTTGACAATTATTTGTTTAGCAGAGTGATGGCAAAAAAAAAAAAAAAAAAAACCAACCCTCCTTGTGTCTAGTTGTTCTGGTGTGCAGTGCCCTATAGCCTCGTTTTGAGGATAGGAGTTGAAACCATTTATGTCCAGGATGCAAGGGGTCGGTAGATATTTTCACGGCCCTCTTTTTGACTCGTGCAGTGTACAGGTCCTCAATAAAAATCCAAAACTCTTCCAAAAAAAAAATATGTAGTGTTAAAACCGAGATGGGAAACCTCTCCTTAACTAGAAGCAAGTTGTTCTTATAATTCCCTTTTTTTTTTTCTGGATACCGGAGGCAGTCAGGTTAAGCGATGCTGCCTCCAGGGCAGAGCCGAATTTCTCAATTTCTCCCTCTCTTGTTCTTGTTTTTCCTTCGGAAAGGAGCTTTGCTTTTAAAACTGGGCTCTGTTTAGCTTTGGGCACACGTCCTGGTGTAGCTGTGCACTTTGCACTCAGAAGGACCACTGGGAATTGACACGGATCCTGTAGGGAATTCAAGCCCCCCCCCCCCCCCCCCGCAGAAGGATTTCAGGGCTCAGTGGAGGCCCAGGCAGGGCCTCCAGGTAGCCAACATTAAAATTAAAGCCTTAAAACCACCATCACCGAAAACATCAACAATAGGAAAACCCCACAATTTCCATGCGCATCGATCTTCCCACCGAGATTTTTAAGTCCATTCTCAATTAATAAATACCCCAAATAAATAAACAGTTCAACAAATAAATTAAGTAGATGACAGACAGACAGATATCATGGATGGATGGATGGATGGATGGATGGATGGATGGATGGATGGATGGATGGATGGAAAGACAGACAGACAAAGAATACATAGATAATAAGAAATAGATAATTTAATAGATAATGATGATAGATAGATAGATAGATAGATAGATAGATAGATAGATAGATAGACAGATAGACAGATAGATAGAGGCTAGATAGATAGATATATAGATAGATAGATGATAGATAGATAGATAATGATTGATAGATAGATAGACAGATAGATAGAGGCTAGATAGATAGATAGATGATAGATAGATAGATAATGATTGATAGATAGATAGATAGATAGAGGATAGATAGATAGATAGATAGATAGATAGATAGATAGATAGATAGATAGATAGATAGATAGATGATAGATAGATAGATAATGATAGATAGATAGATAGATAGATAGATAGATAGATAGATAGATAGATAGATAGAGGCTAGATAGATAGATAGATAGATAGATAGATAGATAGATAGATAGATAGATAGATGATAGATAGATAGATAGATAATGATTGATAGATAGATAGACAGATAGATAGATAGAGGATAGATAGATAGATAGATAGATAGATAGATAGATAGATAGATAGATAGATAGATAGATGATAGATAGATAGATAGATAGATAGATAGATAGATAGATAGATAGATAGATAGATAGATAGATAGATAGATAGATAGATAGATAGATAGATAGATAGATAGATAGATAGAATACTGGCATTTAACTCTGATTCCTTTCCCTTCAGCCAGTAATAGTATTTTGGCAACAAAGTTTGCAAAAATTCCTCCCAGTGTTTTTTCCTTAAGCTTCCTCTTAGGGAAGATAATTGAGCAATTAGCAACAGATTACCTTTAGTGGCTCTTTTGCCTTAATGAAGCCTTGTGTAATAAAGTGCCAATTAAAAACTGAAGAGGGAGGGGAGGGGAAAGAGCTGAGAAGATCCCACCCCCATGGTTTTGTTAGCCAGAGCTTCCTGGGGTTTCTTAGCAGCTCAGGCAGTCCCAACTGCTAAGGAATAGGAAGGATTGGGAGCTCTTGGCAGACAGAAAACTGGCTGGCAATGGGTTGGCTGAAATTGCCCTCCTCCTTGGCAGAGAGGGGGCACAAGGCCTGGGGCTTTGTTTGGGCTCAGAGCCCCCCAAATTCTCTTGATTTTAACATCCTAAAATCTATTATGGAAAAACCTCATTTGGCTGAGCAGGTACAGAAAAATACTGTTTTCCTCATGCTAAAATGTGAACCCAAAATAGAAGGAAGGAAGGGAGGGAGGGAGGGAGGGAGGGAGAGAGAGAGAGAGAGATGAAAGAAAGAGAAAGAAAAAAGAAAGAGAAAGAAAGAAAGTGAAAGAGAGAAAGAGAGACAGAGAGAGAGAGAAAGAAAGAAAGGAAGGGAGCGAGGGGGAGTAATAAAGAGAGAAAGGAAGAATGAAAGAAAGAAAAAAGAAAAAAGAAAGAAAAGAAAGAAAAGAAAGAAAAAGGAAAAGGAAAGAGAGAGAGAGAAAGGAAGAAAGAAGGAAGAAAGAAGAAAAGAAAGGCAAAAATAAAGAAGGAAAAAAAGAAAGAGGAAAAGGAAAGAGAGAAAAAGAGAGAAAGTAAGAAAGAAGGAAGAAAAAAGAAAAGAAAGACAAGCAGAAATAAAGAAGGAAAGAAAGAAAAAGAAAGAAAGAGGAAAAGGAAAGAGAAAGAAAGAGAGAAAAAAGAAAGAAAGAAGGAAGGAAATAAGGAAAGAAAGACAGGCAGAAAGAAAGAAGGAAAGAAAGAAAGAAAGAATGAATCAGGGGCTTAAGTGAAGAAGAAGAAAAAAAAGAAAAAACTTCCAGAATTGGAAATTTCCTAAGGCTGGATTGGTGCGCACAATTTTAAGTACAGATAATCCTTGACCACAATTAAGCCTAACATTTCCAGTGCTGAGCAAGTCAGTTGCTAAGTGACTTTTAGCCCCATTTTATGACCTTTCTTGCCACAGTTGTTAAGTGAATCACTGCAGTTGTTAATTCCCCATTGGCTTTGCTTAACTGACGACTTATCTGACCCCATGACCCCGTGATACTTTAGCCCTCATAAATACATGCTAGTTGCCAAGCCTCTGAATTTAGATGGTGGGACCACGGGGGATGCTACAACGGTCGTAAATGTGAAAATTCATCAGAGGTGTCGTAACTTCGAATGGTCACTAAACAAGTCAAGAACTGCTTGTAAAATACAGTCCTTTATTTCAGAAAGCTCTCCTTTGGATGTCTATAACTGAATCCATCATTCTCTTGGCCTGGCTCTTGATTTTTTCTTGGCAAAGCAAAGTTATAAAGAATACCCTTTTAAAAATATATTATACAATTGTATCACAGCGGCCAGTTGATTCGCCGGATTTGGCATTGCTTACTAGTCGGGCCCCACCCAGGGGCCTAGGACGTCGTAACGTATTTTCGTAATAGGCGTGCGGATCCAAGCAGTGCGGCTTTTTGCATTTGACTGATGGGGATTTTGTCAATTTTTAACTGTTTCAAATGTAATTCCAGTGCTTTTGGAATAGCACCCAGTGTGCCAATTACCACTGGAATTACCACTGCTGGTTTGTGCCATAGTCGT